>NC_139330.1:25652500-25690000 GCF_056507025.1 Lutjanus erythropterus
ACCAAGTGGCCAAAAAAAAAAAAAAAAGTGAGTTATTGCAGGTTTAAAACCAGTAAGTCTCAATTAAAAAAAATAACTGATACTGTTTTTATTCAATATTCAGAGGTGTTTCCTTAATGTGACGCTCTCTTACGGCGAGATGTTGTTGCTCTGTGCTTGTGTTTGTCAAGTCGTTGCCTATTAGCTATGGTGCTTTCCAGGGTTGTGTTCTGTCACCTCTCTTATAGTCACTGTGTACTAATGCTTGTATTTCTCACTCTGACTCAGTTAAAATCTTCAAATCTGTGAGTGACACCACTGTGATAGGTCTGATGAAACAGCTTACAGAGCAGAAGTCTCCTCTCTGGCTGAGTGGTGCGCTCATGACAGCTTAAACATCTCCAAAGCCAAAGAGGTAGATGTGGTCTTTCGCAAAAACAAAGACACTCTTCATTATCAATGATGAGGTTGCCAGCAGAAAGCCTGAAATATCTGGGGACTACCATTTCTTTTTGTTTTGAATGGAATAATAATGTCAGTCATATTATGCAGAAAGCCCACAAACAACTATTCTTTCTGCAACAACTCAGGAAGTATAATGCATAAAAGGCAGGGATGTGTGATTCATACAGAGCTGTGATGAGCTGCGTTTTCACTGCAGGAATTTTCCCCAAGGACTAAGAACCTTTGGAGAAACTCAGTGCAGTTCCGCTGCTGTGACCAGAGTCTCCAGAGACATTTTACCACCAAAAAAATCTCTGTTCAGGGGTAGTACTTTCCAAAAGTACAAGAACTTTGGGGGTGAGGCCTACAGCGCTGAACATTTCTAGGTGGTCGAGTGCTCGCAGCTACAATTTTTAAAAATCACTGTGCTTCGACGCATCGACATCGAGTTGAACATGTTGAACACGTATGGCAAGAGCTCCTAAAATCTATTTTCTCACTTTAAGTCTAATAATGCAGGCATTTTAATTCTGCTTGAATCTGCATCATAAAAATACACGCCCTGAAAATAAAGTTCCCCAATGCTTAAGCTAAGTGGGGCGTCAACCGAGCTTGCAACACACTGGGGGAAAACCTGGCCAACAAATGCATATTGCATTGCAATGGAAAGATGAATAACCACCTATATCAGCTTGGTGGTGAATTAGCATCATGTATTCCAAATGAAAAAAGATCATGTATAACCTGAAGCGTAAGCTTGGACAATTTAGAAAAAGATTTGGGGTGGCAGTCTTTGAAATAAACTGATACACAAGGGCTGTTCTATTCACCACCTGCAACTATCTTTTTATGTCTGTTTGTTTTTTCTTTTCCTTTTAATATTCTGTACTAGTTTACTTATTCTTTTTTCTCTGAATAGGCACACAGAAGGTGTGGTGGGCTGATCTGACATCTGTGTAATTATATTCTTTGCTGTATTGTTCAGCCCAACGGCTGTTATGTTATAAAACCAATAAAGATGATGTTGAAAATAAATAAATAAATCAAATCTGATATGCAGGTCCAAATGAGAACAAGTAGAATAATGTTGACTCCCATGTACAAACAGCTGCTGACAATTCAAACTTGCGTGTTTGTGGTTTGTAGTCAGCCATAAAGAGAGACACTTACCTCAATAACACGAGAATCAAAGTCCTCATATGTTTCTGTGGAGAGAGAGAGAAAGACACCGAGATTAAAAACACACACATTTAGGCAGTCACATACATACAGACACTTTAAACAGATTAAACCAGGCTCCTGCTAGCGTAACAAATACCCAGAACCCCTTGCAGCAGTGTAACGAGTTGACACTTTTCATTGTCAGTGACCTCTGAAGGATGTTACTCTCCCAGCAGCAGCCTGTTCACTTCCAACCAATTAACAACAAACAAAGGACAGCTGACTCAGAGGCTCAGAGGAGAAAACACACATGCACACACACACACACACAGACACAGACACACAACACACACCTCAGCTGGGACATTAGCTCACCATCTGCAAGAAACTAAACCTGATCAGAGAAAGGCAACCTAGTTACAGCTCTCTGAACACCACGTTCACCAGACCCCGAGTGTATTTGTCTGTGATTGAGAGTGACAGACTGTGTGTGTGTGTGTGTGCGCAAAAGATAGTGTTTGTACACGTGAGGGTATGTCATGGCGTGAGAGCTTGTTAGCACGGTAACAAGAGAGAAGAAATATCAAGATGAAAAAAGAGCAAAAGGAAGCCGAGGAGGATGCAAAAGACACGGGAGGAAGGAGGAGAAAGATGCAAGAAAATGTGCTTTGTGATGACGGAGCCTCATCAGTCAGTAGTTTGAGTTAAATCTGCTAAACTCAATTCCGGCTGCAAAGACCAAAGTTTAAACACGTAATAAGGCTGGGAACAGGAGGCTAGCAGCTCCATCGGTGAATCAGGTGGATTTTAAGCAGCTGTGCTCCTCAGGGTTTGTAATGAAGAGTTGATTAGGCTGCAGATGCACCGTTATGGGCTTCAGAGACTGTTTACAATACAACATAACATTCAACCTTCAACCCAAAGTCCTGATGTAAACCCTCCTGTTACAAGAGGCAGCTCTGAAAGGATGGTGACCATTTATATGCCGAGAAGGTTTAAACTGTAGTCTGTCTTTATTGTCCCTGTGGGGCAATGTGTTGTACAGCCAACAGTCGATTAAAAAACTAAGACCATAAGCACCAACACGAGGCAGATATACTGACAAATAACAGAAGGAAAAACCACATTAACAAGATTTCTACAGGTTTAAAGAAATTATATTTAAGATTTTTAAGACCTAAGACCATTATGAAAGCAATTTAAGACCTACTTAACGTCCATACTCGCAAAAAAATACAAGCAATAGTGGTTATTGGGTCAATGTCTGTTTTGTTTTGTAGTTGTTTCAGCATGATCAGCACAAAAAGAACACATTTAAAAGTGATAGTGAAGTTAATGCAAGTTCATAAAAGTTACATTTAAGACACTTAAAGACACCTTTAGGCCTAAAATTGAGATTTCTGGATTTTAGACTTTTTAACGACCTGCAGAAACCCTGATTAATGATGGTTTCATACCATTTAAATGCACCAGGGATCCAGTGTTGTGCCTGCTGACTCACTGGCACACCTGAATGGAATTAAGCCACCATTATTGTTTTTACTTACAGTGCCCCCCCGAGTCATATGGTAGAATATATACTAGATAAAACTGAATGGATTAATAAACTCAATGCACAATTTACTAAATTGTAAGTGGATACATCTGACAAATTGTGTTTATGGAACAATAAGAATTGTCACCATGGACTAATAATTCATACTAATAAATTGTGGAATATGTATCCTCTTCTACATGCTGCACACAACAGAGTGAACATCAGCTATAGAGCAGATGCACATTCCCTGTTTTTATTCTGGAAGCCAGATGCATATTCATACAGAAGCATTACATCAAAATGTCCCCTAAACCACACACTCAGTTTAGCAATCTGTTCACACAGTTTATAAATGCATTTGCTTGATTTACCAATCCATTCGCAAGGATTTCTGTGGAAATATTTTTTTCCACTATATGACCCCCAGGGGCTACATAGATTTTCCTGCTACTGTCTACTGTTTTTCTGAATTTTCGAAACACTGCGGGTGACGATGCATTAAATAATTCACTTGCAGTCGTGTCAAACAGAGGAACTCATAGAGGTAATGAAATTTATCAAAAAAAAAAAGATTCCCCTGGGAGTATGTGGACATCATTGCTAGACTCGACACCACACTCAAAATGTCTCGCCATAAATATGGAAAGTTTTTAGTACATTGAATACTACTGTGATCAAATTATTTTGACAATCAAATGCTATTAAAAAGGCTATGTGAGAATCACAGGTAATAATAGATTATGATGGAATTTTTGTAACACTGATGGAAAACGAAAAAGTCTAATGCAATCTCTGTGTCCGATGTTTTGGTTTAGCACGCTAACATTTGCTGATTAGCACTAAACACAAAGTATAGATGAGGCAGATGAGAATGTCATTAGTTTTGCAGGTATTTGGTCATAAACAAAAGTACTGGACACATTTTACTACATGATGGCTCTAAATAAAAAGTGAGGTGTCTGTAAAAAAAATAAAATAAAGCAAGCGATCCAGCAGGTGCTGATAAGAGATGTTTCAGCCTGGACCAAAGTGGACTGGCCAACCAACCGACTATCACAGAGCCTTACTGAAAATCGCAAGTATAGCAGAGAAACAGTATGGTCACTTAGTGTGGGCTTCTTGTACAGAATGGAAAAGAAAGAAAAGACAAGAAAGTGATAAACAGGGGAGGTGATGGAAGGAGAAAAATATGGGTTGAGAAAGAGACAGAAAAAGACAGAATGTGAAACTAAAACGAAATGGAGAGGTAACAAAGAAAAGAGATAGAATGGGAGAGAAAAACAGATGATGAGGGCAGAGAGTCGATAATGGAGACTAAAAGAACAAAGAGACAGAGAGGGAGAACTGAAAGTGTGAGAGAGATAGAGTGGTGGGGGAGACAGACAGAAAGTGTGACAGAGAAAAGAAGAAAAAAGCAAGAAAAAGGAAAAAAGAGGGAGAGAGAGATGTCTTTCTAAATTAAGAAATCGTTCCACTTGACAGTTTGATCACATCCTCATCTTCATCAGTCCTAATGGGCCACTATACTGGCCTGTCACAGTTTTTCTCTCACACACACTCAGGGAAGCCTCCTGTACTCTGGATTATTCCTCTGTTTCTTCATCCATCTCTTCTTTTTCCATCACTTCAGTCAGTCAAGTCCAGAGTTACAGACCTACTGTTTACACGACTGTGTGAGTGTTTACCTCCGTTGGGTCCAGGGTCAGGGGGGCCAAGACTGATGCCCCCCCATGAGTTTCCCGTCCATCCTCTTTCCCTCTTCACCTTCATCTTCCTCTTCCTCTCCCACTCATCTCTCTGACGCACTGCAGATAGACACAACCAACAGATTTGGCAGTGAAGCCAGGGCTGACTTCAAAGAGGACAACATGATAAACATCAAAAGACGCTGTTTGTCATTGTCAAATGAACTGTGTGGTTACTGTTGCTGACAAATGAGATCACAGCGGAGGCAAATTGGCAGCTTCTGTCTCACACCAGTGGTGCTGTTGGTGCTTCTGTTTCTAAAAATTAAAAGGTTCCCCGTGGAGTTTTTTTTTTACCTCTCATAGCGCTGTGGAGCTGTTTATCTCTAAGTGGAACCCTGTTTTGTTGGTGCGCACTCCTGCCAATGGTTTCACACTATTCCACTGATCAACAGGTGGCGATAACAGCCAAGGTATGCAGCAATGTGCCAGCAAAGGCACGGATGAAGAAGAATGCAAGCTAGTAAGCATGAACGCTGGATTTAACATGATAGTTCAGATCATGTGAAGTGAGGTTATATGAGGTGCGTATCCATAGTCAGTGTATTACCATAGAGATGGCGGTCGACGTGCCCCCAGCATTGTAAAAGCAGAGAGTGCCAGGAAGTACCAAAATGGAAACTAAGCAGTGTATGGCTGCTGCTGACTTTAGATATAAGCCAAATATTGCTTTCTCCAAACCAACCAAACTCGAAATCACTAACTTTGCCTCACACAGCATGGGAGTTGCTGGACTACTGCTGCCTCTATCTGATAGTGTGTTTGTGTTATTGTGTGATTTTGGTGTTAGCTCATATTCACTTGAGTCACACAATAATAGAAACAAACTACCAGATCAAGGCAGTGGTAACTCAGCAACTCAAGTATTCTGCAGGGTAAAATTACTGATTTTGTCTATGGAGTTTGGTTGGTTTAGAGAGAGTGAAATCTGGCTCATATAATGGTGGTTTCCCATCAGAACTGGCTGTCTGACAGCAACATAAAGGGGTGAATATATTCTAAATATAGCGTAAACTTAAACTGATAACGTTTTTTTGAGTGAGCCTTTTACAAATAGCTAAAATACCTTTTGTTGCTGACTCTGTACACAACAGTTAATTGCTTAGCTTCTGTGCTGGTGCTCCTCTCTCCTTCACTTTATCTGGGGGTCTGCCAACTGGAATCTACTGTAGGTAAAACACTAACTATTTATTAGTGCCTCATACAAACCCACTTAAAAAATATGAACTATCCCTTTAAAATAAGTTTTGCAAAGTTTTATGAGGAATGAAACGCATTTGACAACTCCATTAGCCCTCAGGGATAGACACAATGAGTTTTGGTAACTGAATGTAAATTTAACTTTTATTTGTTTACAACTCCACAGAGGTCCTGTAAAACATCTTTGTAATTGCTGTTGCTTCCTGGCAGCTCTTGAAAAGATTTACAATAAAATAATTGCTCTTTGGCTTTGCTAAAAAGAACAAAAATGTTGGAGGTAATATTCCCATCGGCCTCTCAGTCTTTTAATCATTTTCTATTTCTAAAAACTCAAGACTCAAAAGAACAGACCTCTTCTTGTTTTACAAAGCAATTCAGCAGAGAAATTAGAAAATTACATCTCATGACAGTATATAACAGCAATATGAGAAATAATTTGCTCACAGGCTCACTGGTGTGTGATTTATCGTTTATGTTTATTTTGTGTGTCTGCATGTCTGCAAAATGAGGTGTGTATTCAGTGCATTCGAGCTCTGTACCTAGCTCAGCTTGCACCTCCTGCTGCTCACTCTCTCCTCTTCGACTCATGCTCCGCAGAGTCCCGTCCTTTATCACTGGAGCGTTGAGGCCAGGCCACAGAAAACCACCACGACCTGCGGGTTAAAGACACAGAACGAGTGTGAGAAACAGAGCACGAACAGTCAGAGAGATGGAGAACAAAACAAACAAGACTTGCAAGAGAAAAAAATATATGGTATGACTCATTTTCCAAATATATATATTTCTTATCCTTGTATATAAAGATCTAAGAAATGATTCCAGCACCACAGACAGATGAGAAATGGTGTGGACGCCAAAGAGAGAAGAGACAGGCTGACAGTGATTGACACTGAGACTGAATGAAGAATGATAGAACCTCTTAAAAGAAAAGTGAAAACAGGAAAAGGAGGACAGGCAGAGTGAATGAACAGTAATTCCTCTCCATAGTAGAACAGCTTAATGAATTAATAACATTAACTAATGAATATTCTAGTGTGTCGTGTCCATCAGAACAGCAGCACACACTTAGGAAAAAAGGAGAAATTTTGGCACTTCAACAAGGAAAATTATTATAAAACAGACAAAGAGAAAAGTTTCTAACTGCTTAACTCAAAACTGCACCCAAGAAAGTCCAGACCAACACCTCCAGAGGCTAAAAGAAAGACAAACAGATGGCTAAAGGAGACAGAGACAGAAAGACAGATGGCGTCTGACCTTCTCCGATCTTCTGTCCTCGGTTCAGGTCTCTCTTCAGTTTGCGTTTGGTCCTCTTTCCTCGGCCCTTCCTGGCTCCGGCACCCGACTCCGCCAGCACACCTTTCCACAGCTCCTCAGCCGTCACTGGAAACACACAGACAAACACACGAACAACAACAAAATGATCAACAAGATCTGTCAAATTTTTACACTTTCTCCATTTTATCTGCACAAGTAAAGAAAACAAGAAAAAGGAATGACTGCAAAACATCTGGTCACGACCAAAACTTCATTGAACACAAAACAGATTACATCCAAGTACCCAAAAACTACATGAAACAATGATTCACAAAGTCACACTGTGCTGATATACAGAGCCAGACTTAGTCAAGCAGACGTGTTTAATTGTATCCGGTTTCAGCTCAATTAAATGTTCAGTTTTTAGAATTTCCATGTCAGTAAATCACAGCCACATTATTCTAATTACTGTAGAGCTGCAACAATTAAGAGATTAGTTGCTTAAAAAAAATAATAGGCTACATGATATTGTCATTGGCATTTTACATCATTTTCTGATGTTTAAAAAAACAAACAATTAACTGACTAAATGGTGAGAATAATTGTTGAATCTCTAAATTACTTTAATAAAATAAAACAATCAAACAATTGGCATTTGCTATAAATACTATGATACTTGCATCAGATGGCTTGTCCATGTGTACAGTATCTGTCCCTATCAAATAAACCATACATAAATAAATGAATAAGACCAATGTTCACAATACTGACAGCAGCCTCTACACTGTAAATTGCTATTACTACTACTATTATTATTATTAAAATTCTCCCAACATTTGTCTTGCTCCTGCGTCCTACGTACATTCCTGTCTGTCTAGTGATGCAAAATAATAGCTGCACATCATTAGTAGCAGCCAATTAAGTTGTGATCAGTGATCAGCAAAGAAAGATTGATGACATCTCCTAAAACCAGCACAGCTGGGCAGAATTTTGAGTGTGTTTGACTGTGTCATGATAAACTGGCATATAACCATTTGACTGGAGCAACATGTGAACACATTCAGCAGGGGCATGTGGACGTTAACCTGCAAGGACAGCAGGCTGCTGCTAGCAGCACTGCTAACATTAGCCACACTGTGGGGCAGCCAGCATTTCGATGTCATGACATTATTTACCTGGAGACCCTGATTTCCTGCTCAGTCTGAAAAGAAAATGCATTTAGTGGATTGTTGGATAATTTGCAATGTTCATAATGCACTGTGCAAAGAGCCACACATTCTCGATGATTTTTAAAACAGGATTTGATTCTTAAGGAACTGTGAAACTCAATTCGGCTGTTTTCTGAATGTTTTCTTATGTTTAGACTAGACAGCTAGTCTGAGTTAAAATTTCTGTTATCGACAGGGAAATTAGTCATCAGGAACATCACTATCTGCCACAACTGCAATTTTGAAAAGCAATTTTGTGTCTGCATCTGCCAGTGGGCCATCATGGTAAGTGTAGGCACAGTAATAATATGTTGATTCCATTACAGGAGAGATTTGATCCTCTCTGCAATTAGGCTGAAAAAAATGTGAGAAAAATCCAATGTCATGCATCCTTATCTGTCTGAAAAGCCAAAATGTTGCAAACAGAGAAGAGTCAGATTTTGATGGGACTTTGATACGATGCAAAACACTACTCAACATCTCTTTCAATACCACAACAAAAGGAAAAAATAGTCACAGGCACACAAAATGGGATAAATGTTTTCTTTTGATGCCTCTGATACTGTATCGTCTGATACTGAAAACGTATTGATACTTTGATGCTTTTCACAACCCTGAACCTTCACAGCAGTGAGTTCAGCTCCACTCACTAAGCCAGAAGACTATGAGTGTAATTTCTTCACAATGACGCAGCTGATTTAAGTTGTCCAACTAAAGCCAGCTGTGAGGATGTATGGACACTGGGGGCTGAAAGGGGCAGGAATAAAGATGTCCAACAGGTGACATATGGTATTGCCTTGGGACTGTTATTAAAATACAATAAACTCTTACTGTCTGAGACCTGGCACCTAAAGTGGATATACAGTATAGACCTGCAGTATATTCACAGATTAAGACCCGCCATCAAATGCTGCACATCAGTGAAAAAAATTAATAATAATAGTAAATACAACCAAAATTCTCCCGAGAATAAATATTTAAAGACTCTTCATGGAAAAATCTGAGCCCAGATACAGAATCAGTGGATAGTGATGGGTTTAAAAGAGTGTTTGACAGCGTGTGTGTATTTCTGTGATCACAATGCAGACATGTTGACGGACACAGAACATGTGATTGTCTGATAAATGTTCAGACAGTGACTGTACATGAAAAAGATGGCCAGTGAGTGAGCAAGGCAGAAGAGAGAGTGTGTCTGACAGCTCCATACATGCCTATTTAAAAGACTGTCAACAAACTGACATGTTGTCTAAACAAGCTCTGCTAACATGCACCTGCTGATAGGAAAATCATTTCCAACATACAGGACACGGCCAAAAGAATGTGGACATCTTGACATTACATCAACATGTGACTGTTAGACATCTCATCTCAAAGCCATGAAAACAGCTCTTAAAAGAGGGCAAGTGTGTCACACATAGTATATTTATTATCATCAGAAAAAGCAAAAGAGAAACATTTGAAAAAGGAGGAAGATGAAGCAAGAACATCCGAGACAGGAAGTTGGGGGTTATGGGAAATGATTTGTGGTAATTATTGCGATGGACATGAGCACTGGAACTGAACTAACAAAAATTTAGAATCTTACCCACTGCCTCCACCTTGGTCCATGTGGTTTTAAGTTTACAAGAATAATAATATGTACCACAAATATGGAGTCCCCGAAGGTTGCCTGGTAACCTCAAGGCTCCAGGAAGTCACTGCTTCCAGCAGCTGGATGCCAAGCAGTAGTTACAGCTCATAATTCACCATAAGCCCACAAATAGCTGTTTTTAAATTTCTGTTTGTGTACAGATTTAATAAAAGAGATACAGCATGTTAATTAGGCAGCTTTGAAGGTGTTGATAGACAGGTTTTTGAACTTTGGGGACCTAGTCCTCAGCATTATTTTCTATATACTCTGCTGTATATAATGTTGTGTTGCATTTGGGTAAATGCTTTCACACAGGCTACTACTTACACTTGTTGAAGAAGCTGCTGTGTCTGGTTTGCTGCCAAGCTGCTGCAGGGGACAGTGGAAATACAGGGTTTCTTTGGAGAGAAGCAGCTGAGGCTCGACTCGCCAACTGGGACACCTGAAGTGCTCCCCCCATGGTACGGAGTGGTGCTACACCTGAAAGAGAGGGACATCCACCACAGAAAAGAGAGATGAATCAAAACTGCAATATGTGCATAACACCAAGCAGGTTTACTGTACAAAGGCACAGATA
The DNA here is from genome assembly GCF_056507025.1 of Lutjanus erythropterus. Taxonomy (NCBI): domain Eukaryota; kingdom Metazoa; phylum Chordata; class Actinopteri; order Lutjaniformes; family Lutjanidae; genus Lutjanus; species Lutjanus erythropterus. Next base: position 25,663,236 of record NC_139330.1, read on the forward strand.
TGAATATACACACAGAAAATACTGATATAGCCTTTCCATTCCAGTGAAATAAGTAAGCTGCAAATTTGCCGAATTAAAGCATAGACTCAACATTGCATAAATAATCTTAAGTTATGTTCTCAGAGGCGTCTACAGTTAATAAAAAACAGATCGACATTTAATTGAATCAAATTTGAATGAAGTTTGGCGGGGGGATACATGCATAATATTGAGGTTATATAAGGATCATTTCTAATTTATCATAAACAAGACGGAGGTATTAGTCACCAGTCCTAACATTTCACACTTCACACAATTATGCGCATAAATTACCATAAACGACTGAGTGATGACTGAAATAACGATTAGACAGCATTGACTCACACTCAACCCGCAAAATGGACACAACGCCCGGGTGAAATACATTTTGACGTCTAAACTTTAAGGACCTAAATGTCGATATTAACTGTCTGTGATACATATTTCTGACAGCACTGAAATTACAGTTATTTTATAGCCGCCCCTGATTATGACAGCCCTGCAGAGGCGACAGTCTGTTCCGTCAGTAGACAGAGCTGACCGTAAACAAACAAACATACTTCTAAACAAAACATACAAACAGTAAACATACACAGATATATACAATGGTTTGTTTTAAAGAGGCTGTGGAGGATAAAAAAGAGAAATAATTCACCTCCGATAGTGATGCGGAGGGCACAGCACACCCGTATGGACGCCGCCATGTTGGAATTATGAGGGGTCCTTCAGAAGACAACAAGGCGTCTGCACTATGCCTGTTGAAAAATATGAAAAAAAACCCCACAGACTTACGGAAAACACAGATGATGCGGGATTTTGATTTAATTTTTCTTAAAAAATAAATTGAATTCAAAAACATTTTTTGTTTATCATTAAATCATAGAAAGTATCTTAGGTTAGGGCTCACAACATACCATAAGAGACTTAAAATTGAGACAAACAATTCCATCAATAAATAAGAGCAGATGTACAAACATACATTAAAAAGAAGTAGTTGATGCTGTTTAAAACGGTGAGAATGAATGAGTTTTTTTTTTTTTTTGGTTTAAGTTTTCTATTTGGCCAGAGAGCGGTGAAGGGTTGCGCAGGACCTTTGGTGAAGGAATCTGCCTTTCTGTTTATTGTGTGACTGTAAAGGTCTGAGAGTTGAGTTTGACTGTATTCTTGATGATTCTTGTGAGTTTTTTCTGGCTGTTTTCTATGAAGAAGTTGTATCAAGATGCAATATTGATTCAATAGACTGATTCAATGAGTGACCAGTATACTGTTTTTAAAATGTTCTGTCTGACATTAAAATAGTTGCAGTGCAGTGCATTATTAATCTTATAATACTGTACTGGACCATACTTGTTCAGTTTGGCTTTGTTTCATCATACTATCATACTGAAGGGTTAAAACCTTAGAAAAACATAAAACAAGACAATAACAGTGTCATAAAATAAAGGAAAAAAAACAAGATAGGATTAATATAGCATAGAGAAAATATGGAATGTAGAAAGAGGTGGTTTATTTAGTAAAAATACAATTCAGTGAATGAAACTTTTAATTAAATAAAATCTGTGATGTCAGTTTCATTGTGAACCTTTTGGATCTGGTGAATGTAACAGAATAAACTGGAATGGACAAGAACAGATTAGTAAAAATAGTAAAAACCCAACAGAGCTTCTTCTCAGACCCCACTGTCTTCCTCTGCTCATTTTGTCATGTTCCTCCATTTTCATTAATTCTCGCCTCCTTATTCTCACAGAACATCACCTCCTGTTCCTCTTTAAAACACAGCTGCTGTTACTGTTGGCAGTGTCTCACACAGAAACAGATCAAGGACACACACACACCCACACACATGTCTTTTCACCTCATCTCTGTGGCTTTTACTATTTCTGTTTCTTCACTTTATTGATTTTCTTGGTTAGATTTGATTATGTTAATTTATCAAATTTGAAGCATCTTTGCTGCTTTCTAAACTGTGTGTGTGTAAGCATGATGAGTTGCATCATTTGTATGAAAAACACTCACATGAATGATATGTTTGTGCCTTTCTGATGAGCTCTCTGTGCCAGGAGGAGAAAAATCGGGGGAAAAACAAATTAAGGAGATGCTTTTCCAGGAGGCTGTCTGTTGATTGGCTGCAGATATAAAACCCTACTGTGCCTCGGGTTTTTCCCCGTATCTTCTGATATTAATTATCACATCAAGAGGAGAGGAAACAAGATGATTATGGTATAATGTGGAGAAGCTGGGGAGAAGAGGCAAGACAAAGGTGAAGTAGATGAGTGAAGAGATGGAGTAGAGACAGGAGGAAGGAGAGGGAAAAGAGAAGGGAATTAAATAGTTCCTACAGATGGTAGCCTAATAAATAGAAGTGTTTGTCAATCATCCACACAGCATGAATTGCATAACCCATAAAAACTTGTCACAGTTGATAAAGAAGACAGCACTGCACGTCTTATTTGTAGGTAGGTGTGTGTGTATCTAAAGAAAGTTCTTGAATTTACCAGGTTCTGGACAGAAAAACATGTCAAAAAAGGAAAAATAAAGTAGTCTGCACTTCCAGTAATGCTCCCATGAATATTTATTTCTGTTTTACCATATGATGTTTCAGGTGCAAGGACTTCTTCACATGTGAGACAAATTCAGAGACACGGATTGCAAGTACCTATCCAAGGGGTCACCTGACAGGTCATGCCATTACAAAATGATAAACAAAAAAAAAAAAAAAAAAAGGACAATAGTAAAATAAATATATCCTGGATGGATACATGGATCCCGTCAGTAAAAATGTCCAGTTTAGTCAAAACAGGGTCAAAACAGCTTGAATATCACATGACTAAATAAATGAAGGAATTTATGTAGATTCAGATCTAGATTTTTTTTAATTCACTGCACTATGAATGTTTTACAAATATATTATGTATGCATTCAGGATGGAATTAAATTACTAGGTGCCAAAACAAGCAGTAGGCCTCTGCTGACCTCCTGTGTCTCTCTTCTCTGTTTGTCTTTTGACTATGTATTAAAACAGAATATGTAATAAATGGTGTTTTATCAATGTGACTTGATGAAACACTAAATAGATTTAGGGAAATAAGCATGATATGAACTGTAACAATACAGGCCTTAACTAGATTTCAAAATAGGGTCCCTTTGCAAAGATGCCTTGAGATTAGATTAAGTAATAATGTTGATGTTGCCTCACGGCCCACTTCATTTCAGCATTGTAATGTAATGGTTCATACAGTTTTAGCAAACAAATTTGCAAGACATTTAATTATTGCAAATTCATTGCACTCTCCAGCCTTGTATGTATTGCTTATGACACAATAAAACCCAAAGCAAATCATTCCTTTATTCCCTTTGAATGCATCTTTCAGTTTAAGTCTACAATAAATGTTAAAGTGTGTAAATAAACCAACAGCCATGTGTGCATGTAAAAAGACAAAAAGGGAGTGGTCACCTGACACACACTTCATTTGCATATGCATCTAAATTTGTACATATGTTTGGTGAGTGCCTGCACACACACACACACACACACACACACACACACACACACACACAGCTGTGTCTGAGCATATGCAGCAGGCCACCAATCAGAACCTCTAGCCTTTGGACACGATTGCCTGGTGATTATCCACTGTATGCGTCTCAATTTCACCTTATTCAAGATAATTTCCTTGATATTACAGCCTTTTTACAGTAGAGAGCTGCAATCAAAAACCTGCTGAAGAAAGACAGAACAGCCGCCCAGCTGTGTGACAGCAGGAGGTGGGTGTTGCTGTTGAAAGAATCAATGCCTTTCCTACAGCAACTTTTCTCCAAAATAATTGCCCCATAATGACAGCTTCATCCAGGGTTTTATGTAAAAGAGTGAGTCACTTTTCTCGGCTTTGTGCAGTAGCGAGCGGAGGAGTGAAGAGTGGGAAAATATTTTTTTCTTTTGAGGTAAACACAGTGGTGCTGCTGGAGTTCAGTGCTACTCAAGTCAAAGTAAGAGAAGTTTGTCTCGAGAATACAGAAGTGCAGCTCACTGAGAAAATGTCGGCGATGCAGTTTGGTTTCTGCACTGTCTGAGTGGGCTGTTTCAAACCACAGAGGTCAGCTGCTTGTTACATGGAATATTAGATTGTATTATGTACAAATGTAAAGTTAGAGTTATTTTGGGCACTCGAGATCCTCGATGTAAAAGTCAGTTCATTTTCCACATAGACAATGTGAGGTGACTGGCAGTTGAATCACTTCCAAGGCTTGGATGGAAATGAATCACAAGTGCAGAAGAATAGATGAGCTCTTATGCCTCTGTTCCTTTCTGAGAGCCATTCAAAAAATGGATCATTGTTCTTTTTTCTTTCTTTGAGGAAGCAGAGGTTATTTGATTTATCTCTGAAATAATAACTAGGGTAATGATACGATAAGATTTGGATCAGAATTAGGCTTAGCAGCACTTAATTACTCGAATTGCCAGACCTAATGTCAGTGATCAGCACTGCAAATATTATACTTAGGCTGTATCTTAAATAGTGGATGGCGCTTCTTGGACTGAAAATTCAAGCCAATCTGAAAGTGAATTAAACCTGCATTCTTTCTAATGTCCAGCAGGGGGGCAACTCCAGTGGTTTCAAAAAGAAGTCAGATTGTGTGTATCCATGTGGCAAAATTACCCTACATTTCACTTGATTTGTGACATCAGTAAACAGTTTCCTGATGAGTTTGTTTTCCATTGCTAGTTTGAGGCCATAAAGTACAATAGACAATAAAAGCAGGGTACCTTGTGATTGACGCTTCATTCTCAGTGAGCCCATCCAGTTAGCGCTTATTCAATATGGACCAAGATTGTGTTGCTTCATTGCCAATTTCTTGCTTCAGATGTTTTCAGAACCATGTTTCTGTGTACTGTCTAGCTGTAATATGAGAAAGGTTTTGGCCAGGCAGCCAAAACTTTTGTCTGGTTTCTGATGGAGCTTCTTGCAACTCAAATCAATCGGTCAAACCAGGCTGTGTTGACGTTCTGTGAATGCACTGGCTGCAAAAAAACCAAGAAGCAACACCCATAATGACAAACTTGAGCCTTTAAAACCAGTGGGTGATATCACGGTGCATTCACACTTTCTATTGTACAAGGTGACACCACATCCCTCTGCTCTGTCAGTGACTTTACTGCTTTGAATTTCTATGAAATGTGTAAACAAAGATCTTTTGACTTGAATGCAATTCATGCTTATGCTCAATATGCTTCTCTAAACTGGGAGTGAAAACCTACTGACTATCAGTAGGTGCAGGTTGTGGGGTTGTGTCAGGTGCAGCACCTCACACAAATAACCCGAAATATCCCTTTAAGGTCGTGTTCCATTTAGTGTAGTGAAGCCTTTCCAGAGAGCCACAGCAGAATCACCCTGACTCTGTTTGACCTGAATGAAATGGAACCTTAATTCGTATAATTGAAAACACCTGTTTAAACTATATCATTTCAAAATAGCTGGTTTGAAAAAGTCTTTTGTACATGTGTTTGTTGTCTTCTCCTCAAATTAAGGAGGCGAGTCTTTCAATGTTGTTTTACTGTTACCTAAAAAGCAAAAATCATCAAACATCTCCTCTCCCTCTCTTCTTCCAACTGTGAAGGAGAATCTGTGGTGGCCACGAAACTGAGCTGCTGATTGGTTTGTCCATTCTGGGCTACTGTAAAAACATGGTGGTGCAACACGGTAGCCGCTGTGGAAAAGGACCTACACCCCCTGCAAATATAAAGGGCTCATTCTAACCACAGCAATTCTTAATTTCAGGTAATTATAAACAATTGAAAACACACTTATGAATATTTTATTCCATTTCTGCCAGACTCTGCCAATAAATCGCGATGAATCTTACACACTGGACCTTTAAATCCTTCTCAGATAAAAAGGTAAGGTAAGGTAAGGTACTGAGACACAAGGGGTTATAATGCCTGATATTACATCTTGTTATACTCACACTCATATTCTAGTTATTATACTTGAGCTCTACATTTTCCATCAAAGACTGAAATCTCCTGGCTTGAAGTTAAGACCTAATATTGCCACTACCTGCTGAATCATAATCTCTCCCTCCTCTGTACACCCCACTGTGCTCTTATCTGGAACTTAAACATCACCTCCACCTCTCTCCTCAGATCTTATTGCTTTCCTATCGCACGTCCTTTTCTCATGAGATCATTCTAGCCTCTCCAGATTAGATGATATGATGAACTGCAACTCTGACCTCTCACTGCCCTGATTGTTTGAGCTGGTGGTGTTTGTATTCTCATTGGCGTGCTCCTCAGAGGCTGCTCTGTATGACAGCACCTGTCTCTGGGAACATTTGTGCTCTCCATACAGCGCAGAATATACCTGAATCCTAAAAAACATTTTAGGATATAGTTTTTTGATATATTTTTTATATATCTTCAGGTACTTGGCTGATAATTAACTACTTATTCACTGGTATCAGTAGATCTTTTCACAGCAGCCATTTTGACATGAAATACTAGTAAACGCAGGTGCTACCAGTGATCCTAATTAAGGTTCCATCAGGTCAAACCAAGTCAGGGTGCTGCTATTGTGCATGCTGGCTCACTGCGAAGACTCTACTACACTAAATGGAATGGGGCCTTAATTTGTATTGTGAGATGAGATTTTAGTTTTTGTTAAGATGTATTTTGTATTCCCATCTTACATCTGTAACACCTGTGTTTACTATTTCTTATCAACATGGCCACTGTTAAAAATGTATATTGTGAGTACAATGAAAGTTAGCCTCTAGCCTGTTGACCAATTGACCCGTCCTATGTCCCGTCCCTTTTTATTCCAACAACAATTGAGCAAACTTGGTACCTCAGTCAACTCTTCCCTTCCTGTTAAAGCGATGTATAGCTAATTCTTAAGTTAGCTAATGTTAGCAAATCACTAGTTAACTGGTTAGCTAGCTGGTTAGTGAACATTTTGCTAATATTAGCTAACTTAAGATGTGAATATATGTCACTTTTTTAACAGCATATTAAAGATCTTTAATGGGTTTTTTTTCAACATAGACAAGCCTAGTGCACAGTGTCTAAGTAGCTTACAGGAAAAAGAAGATGAAAAAATTGTTTTTTGGATGAATAGATATTCCCTGACTGAAATCAATTATTTATGTTATAGAAAGATTATTATGGACATTGTTTATCAAGCCTAAGAGTCTGCAGCCATGCTAGCAGCTCTGGGAGCTAAATGCTCACAATGACAATGCTAACACGCTGATGTTTAGCAGGTAACATTTATTGATTATTTTAGCTGAGCATTTTCACATAAGCACTAAACACAAATTCATAAATGTGAATTTAGTCATAAAACAAAGTTTTGGACACATTCAAATTTTGACACCACACACCACACCACTAGTTATGCAACAAGTACAAAAAGACTATGTTTGGCTCAGTTTGGGATAAATAACTTCAAACTTAAAAAAATAGGTGCTGCTACTACAAAATACTACACAGCAGTTGCACACACAACCTCTTTGACTCAGTGTTACAAAAGGAGCAGCTTCCTGAAGGAAAAGGAGCAAGGCAGAAACAGAAAGAGAGACAAGGACAGCGACTCAGACAGATAGACAGGGAGAAGAAATCCTCCAATCATCTGTCTTCTCCAGGTGGCTTTAGAGATTAAAGGTACACATCTATCACACTGCACGCCAAAGACTCTCCCCTCTCTGTCTCCAGGCACTGAGTCAGGAGTTGGGCAGTGGGTGTGAACAGTGATTGTCGTCTGTTTGTGTGTGTGTGTGTGTGCGAGAGAGAAAGAAAGACTAAGTGTCTGAGCTTTATCTATAATCTACCGTTCAAACCACTGCAAAAGTTATGATACAGCAAAGCAGCTGACCAGAGAGGAAAACACAACGTCTCAGTATCGGCAAAATAAAACAGAGCAAATAGAAGTAACACAGCACCACATTATAAATATGACACCCATAAATATGACCATGACAATCTATTCAAATAGTTTTAAAAAGCTTTTCAAAATGAAGTACTGACTCAGCTGACCTGAGGAGGAGGCTGTTCCATGATGCTGGAGATAGAACTGGAAAAGCACAGCTTTGTTTTGAGCCTTTACCACTGAACATTTAACAGATGTTGGTCTGAGAAGTGCTGCTGTTGTATATGGGGCTAAAAGATCAGAAATACATGAGTGGGAGAAACATGGGAATGGAAACGCAGATATGTCATTTGATTTCAGAGATAATTCTTAATTTCTACATTTAAATTTTTGTTCTTAAACTCCATACCAGGTGGTGATTCTGCTGTACATTTTCAGAGATCTGTCAGACTGCGCCTGACTCCTGTCTAGCATTAGATTGATTAGCAGAAATGCTTTTATCAAAAAAATGAACAGCTGACATAGGCTGGGTGGCACCAACAAGGATTAATTTGTACACCCGATTAAATCATAGTTTAACTTTGAATTGAGTTGCACTAAACTTTGCTAAACCTGTATTTAAAACTCAAAATTAGTTTTCACTCTAAACCTAGATGAAATTTAATTTTCTTACACCAAAACATCAAACTCCAATTTAAATTGTCATTAAAGTTTAAACTTGGAGGTTGCTGTTGTTTCCCAGGGACTTTGAAAATGCAACCTAGTGGATGCTGCGATGCCGTGTGAAATAAGTTGCCCACAGAGTGCATCCAGTGAGTCAGGCTATGAGTTTGCTAAACAACATAAAGATCTGGGGATTTTTTTCATGGCAATTTTTTAGCCAACATCTCTATATTGCTTGATTTTTTTGTAATTTTGTTTGCTAAACTAAATTTGTTTTTAACTGGAACTCTGCTCTGGATTCACTCTTTTTAAACCTAGTTTTGCTAAACTCTGATTAGAACTAATCTTATATTACATTATTTTTTGTCAGTGCAACTCAGTCTCAAAGTGTCTTTTAGTATGACTGAATGTTGAAAAAGGTGTCCACGCTTTTTATTAACACAATGAAAGGTTCAAAGTTCTAAGACATAAAAACAGGACGATACTCAAAAACAAAGGCTCTGTTTCAATTCAGTGTGCACATATCCCTTAAAGGATCTGGACCTGTGTCTAGTTCTCTCAAGAAAAATGTCATTGCTGGACTAATGCACTGATTTCAAACAGTAAAGTATGTAAAAATGTAAACTGCATCATTTCGTGTGGTAATGAAAAGAAAAAAAAGGGTTTCAGCAGCTGACTTCTTACAGAACTGACCGACTGAATATAGTTAAGACTGTGGTATAGTCACATTCAGAGCAAGAAAAGTACAGAATGACAGCAATTAAATGACACACTGTCACTTTTCCAATGGCTCATAATCAAATCTATTTTATTTCCAAATTACCTTGAGTTGCACAGAAATGAGGGAGATTCAGCAGAGTGAGCAAAAACACAGCAGCAGGAGATAAAGAGAGGCACATAGTTAGAGAAAGAGTTGAAGGCTTGCCCCAGCGGAGCTGTCTTCAGGTCATCTTAACCTGACGTGGATCGATATCGTAACTCCCTGCCGTCGCCTCTCTGACACCTCCTCTTCCCCTCGTCTTCCTCCTCTTCTATCCTCACACAGACAGGATGAGACGTGATGCGAGGGGAGGTGAAAGCACACCTGGCTTTAACTGTACAAACCAATAATTGTTACCAAATCCTTCCTGGCTTTGTTTTAATCTCCTTGATTCAGCAGATATTTGGGGGAATTGGTCCAGCAGGGGTCCTGGCAAAAAGATTCAAAAACCAGTCAAACTTTTCTCACTGGCTGTTAATCTGTGTGCACAGTTTCTTGCTTTTAAGTCAACATGTAAACATCATAAGTACATTAGAATTATCTGGGTATTTGTCCTCTCATCATGATGCTGACAGTGCTATCTATATACAGTATGTTTAGCCTGCTGTTGATAAATGCCTTCTGGTTTCCAAAGCTTCTTCCTTGATATTTAAAGTTGCACTAATCAATATATTCACATTAAATTCACCCAATATCTAAAGGTTGACGCAAGGGGTCTTTCTCAAATTAAAACAAAAGACACAGATCATGGGAGTTGCTATATTCATGTTTAACATGACATGAAGCATATGATATTAAAGTTTTATTCACGTAAAATTCAGTCACATGCACAAGCGGCAATTTCTAAGTGGAAATGTGAACAAACGATAGAACATTGGATTGTTTCAGAAGATTTCCTGACCTGCTTCAAGTTGCTAAGCAACATGTTGCTCGTTTGAAAAACTGCTGACCTTGGTTCTATTTTTGTGAAGAAAATTACATTAAATAACTCATATTCATTTGGGTAGATGGAGCATTCAGAAGCAGCACTGCTGCAACACTGCTTACAGTATATCTGGACAATTTTATGCACTCATACCGCTCGAGTTCGCCTGCTTGCTGTATGTTAGGAAGTGGAGTCACTGCTTGATTTGGCAGGCAGCTGTTCTCAGTAAAAACCGGCTGTACGCTACCTGCCAAGCACCAAACGGCTGACAAACAAATGTAGCCTAGCCACTGGTGGACATAGTATAACATATAGCTGCCAGAGTCCAAAACAGAACTAAAAGCAGAGTGAATCTTACTTCTCCTGGCCAGAAACACAACAAATGAATGCTAATGTCATATCTATCAACCTCATGAAGTTGTTTTGTCCGAGTTGTGTTTACAGCTGTGTCCATAAAAATCAAATGCAGGTTTAAACTTGCAGATTTTATAGTTGTAATCACGCGTCAGTGTCCGCCTCAGTTTGAGTTTCTAAACACTTTGCCCCTGCGTGTGACTGAAGCGGATCCGTCTCTTTCACAGAGAAAAGCAGGTGGTCCTGATGTTTTTGTTCACTTTAGTGCAGAAACAACAGCAGTCCAGAGTCATTTTAGCTTTGGATGCAAAATGAGCAGTAATTTGGTGACTTCTCACAGAGGTGATGATAGCAGGAAATTCAAAAAAAAAAGGAAGCCCAATTTTCAGGTTTTGATGTAACAACAGCGAGAACAATAGAGAAGTGGATTTTTAAGTGGAAGGACTGTTTTAATTCTCTTCCAAGGTCATATTTGGACCAACTTGATGCAATTTTAGATTTTCTTTTTACAAAGCACTAATGATAACTGCAGTAGCTCCTACTGAAATGAACACACCTCCTCCCCTAAAACACCTTAATTTGTCCTCTTTTCCTGTTTTATAGTTTAACAAAAAAAGTTCCAAATGTCTTACACAGAGTGGGAATTATGCAGCCACTTCAGTGTCAGATGAAAAATTTACCATGTGAGACATTATGTAACAATGATTGTTGCAGAAGTTAAAGAAATTATAGAGCAAAGGGGAAATTGTACTGCAGTATTGTCTGTGGAAAGAGAACAAGATAAAAGGTGTGAAAATAGGAGATAAACAAGGGGAACTGGGGGAGGTTAAATTGAAAAGAAAATATGGGAATATGGAAGAGGAAATATAAGACAGTAGAGGACAAGGAAACACGGAGTGAAAAGGGAATACAGTGAGTGGCAAGAGGGGAGACAGAGGCACAAGACATGAGGAAGAAAATGATATAAGAAAAGGAAAAGGAGTGACTATAACCAGAAAAAAGGGAAAAAAGAAGAGGGCAAGATAGAACAAACAGAAATGAGAGGATATACAGGGGATTTAAAGAAGAGGGGAGGAGGGGAAAAAAGACTGAAAAGGATGAGAGGAAATATTAGTGGTGAGTTTCAGATGGAAGATGAAAAGCAAATATGAGGAGGAAGAACAGACAGGTGGAGAAGATGAATGCATAAATGTTGTCTAAACTAGACTTTGTAGCATCTAATTTAAAAATTCATGCACAGAAACTACCGTACAAAGCTGTGTCCCATTTCTCTTTGCCCCCACACTCAAACTTTCATCTGTTCTGACTGTGTAAAACATGTTGTGACAGGAAACCTCTCTCCTAGGACTGCCTGTTTCTCTTTTCCCTTCATTTCTCACCGTCGCAGCTCGACATTGTACAACACCTTGTGAACAGCTAAAGCAGAGAACATGGAGAAACTGGGTTCAATCCCTGCATCACACACGACCTCTGCAGAGGAACTGAATGAAAACCAAAATCAGTTGCAGGATTATGGGAGAAAGACTCACTTTTATATACTGCACAATCTTGTATCGTCTTGTGACTTAATTGCCGTTATTTAAAGAAAAATCAATATTTAAAGTTCCCCTGTACTGAAAAAATGTTTGGATGTTTGACCTCAGCTGTGCAGAATGTGTAGAGTTTGACATTAGAAGCTGTGGCAGACTCACGCTGTCTCAGGGGCAGGGGTGAAAAAAATAAAATGGTCACATGGAGGGGCGTCTATGGCAGTGCATTACATTTTCTCCACTGGAAGGGCACCCTCAAGGGCACTTCATCATGTTTGCTTGCACATTGGGCCATCGTAGAGGGCACATTCACTGCTGGGCTTTTCCATGAAATAGAAGACATCCTGTGTCCAGTAGTTTGCGGAAAAAAAACACACATCAGACACAAATTCCTTTTCAAAAGAAAGGGTTTGGATTTTTTTGGCAGACCTGAGACATGGTTTGGTGACATGCCGGAGCCACGGTTTCCCCGATATGTGACCATCGAAGCTTCCTCCTCATACCTCTCAGACCAAATCAGCCCAGCAGTTCACTTCAGCTCACCTGACATGGAAATAAAGAAACACGCCATCCTGTCACCGTCCTCTGGTGGCTCAAACATGTATGGACCAATAAAGCTGCTAGACAGAGTGTCCATGTTTCAAGTCCTTTTCAGGTCATAGTGGTGTGGTCCACTGAGACAGCGGAGTGGACGCGCCCCAGCTTTTCAGAACACAGAAAACTGCACATTTTTTCAGGATTTTGACAAGTGCTTCCATATACTTTACATTTTTTTAAATTATTCATATTTTCCTGGGTAGTTTATAACACATGTGTCTGTGATGTGACAAACTCAGAACATAAATTAATTGTTGCTTTACAAGATCTTTAATAGTCACGTACAAATAAATTTTATAAATTCTAACTACTGTATATTGACATTTTCCAAACCTATAACAGGGTGTCAGTCCTTGAGAATAAAAAAAAAGTTTCTTCTTCCTTTTAGTCTCAAAATGATCAGAAAATGTATCACAATTCATTGCTGCCACAAAACTGTTAATTATATACTGCAAGGCTAAATTATTCTCATATCAGATACCAGAGGCCTTTTTTTTTTACTTATTTAGAAGTAAGCAGATTAAAATGTAAAATATTATTACATATATGAATGCTACAAACATCACACAGTGACATCTTACAGGGCATGATGACTGGAGGAAGGACTTCAACATTAAGTAAATGGTGTGAATATTGTAACTTGGTGACAGCATGCTCTGACAGGCTATCTGATAAAGTTGTTATTTTATGAGGGAAGCTGTACAGAGGCAGTGGGTAGAAAAATCGTTACTTTTGCCAGGAGGAATAGTAGGTGAAAGAAATAAGAAAAAAGACGGGGAGAGGAGAGAGATGAAATGATGAAATTCAATTGTACTTAGACAGTTGGCTTGAGGGAGGGAGAGGAGGGAGGATATGGAGAAAGAAAAAAGTGTAGGTGAGTAAGGGAGACTCGAGGAGGCAGATAGTTGGAGAGGCGCAAAGAAACAAGGGAGAAAACCGAGGGAGCGGAAATGAAAAAATACAGTTAGCGGGCGAGAAAGTACTCTGAAAGCATGCAAGAGGTGTGCGTATATGTGTGTGTGTGTGACTGAGCGTGCACAGTGGTCCGTATGTGTTTTTATTTGATGTGAATAAAGGGGATGGGAAGAAAACGGGAAGAAAGCAGAGGATAAAATGAGTTTTAAATGGAAATGCGTAGTGAGTTGAGGTGAGCAAAGGGAAGTGGGTGGCGGGGGACAGGGGCGGGAAGAGGTGGGACGGAAATGAATGAAAGCCAAAGAGGGAAGGAATGATTGAGGAGACATGAGGTAGAAGAGATAAAGAGGAAGTGGAGAAGAAACAAAAGGGAATGAGAGGCTGGAGATCTAAAGGAAGAAACAAGGACAATGAAACAACAGCAAAGTGTATATAGACATGGTGGGAAGGTGGAGGGAAGAAAAAGGGGAGAGAGGAGGAAAGCATAGAGGGATGAAAAGAATGAGGGATTTGCAAAAAGAGGTTGAGAGGAGCACTAGTCATGCACTTATATGTCTCCACCAACCAGTCAAACTGCAGTTTCCATATCTGTCCAGACTCATATGATGTATACAGTGAAGACTTTGAAGCAGTTTAATATGGAACTTACCACTGCACTGAAAGAATTTAATAAAAAGTATTAAGTGTATTTTTTTTGGGCAAAATGGAAATAATCACTATGCATTTATGATTCCAGTGAATAATTTCTAGTGAGAAACATGCTGTCTTCACTTAGAGACTATTTTTACAGAGGAGTACAGAGGACTGATAGAGAGCTGAACATTATGATGTCACTGTAACCTTGACCTTTGACCTTTGACCACCAAACTCAGTCACCAGCCAATCAGTCCAGCAGTATTCGAGGTTAGCTCCGGACAAGATGCAGGTCCAGTCATCATGCATTCACTCACTCACTCACACATGCATGCACACAAACACGCACAGACAAATGTGATTACATGATCTCCTCCAGGCGGGAATAATAAAGGGGTTGAGAAGTTTCAGGGCTGAAAAATGTTGAAAAAAAAGAAGAAAGGGCAAGGGAGAAACAAGGAAATTGTAAGTACATAAGTATATTGTAAGTCCAACAATATCATCAGGCAGGGGTGACCCAACCCCCTAAAGAGAAACAGAAAGAGATTAAATGTCAGTTAAACACGACTTTAAAAAATGAAAACACCAGAAGAGAGGGATAAATGACAGGATGATGAGAGGAAATGCAGAGAAGCAGAAAACCAAAAAGAGGAAGTCGCAGTGAGTGTGTGTCAGGCAGCAGAAACAGGAGCTAATGAGACATAAAGAAAGAAAGACGGAAAGATGATGAAAACATAAGGAGCAAAACATATAGACACCTGCAGAGAACAAAGGCAGGAGGAGAGAAAAAGAAAGAGAATCAGTAAGTTGTAACAACACTGACATTAAGGCATGAAACAAAAAGAGAAAGTGGCCCCTAGGGGAGGGAAACTGGAGGAAAAGAAAGTATTGGAAGTAGTTATTTCATGGTCGATCATATTCTGGATTATATCTTAAGGGGCTAGGTTGCTTTTTTTTAATGCAGTTGTATGAGCCACTTATTGCTCATGCTTGCTGTCTTGCTTTCAGACAGCCTTTTCCAACAGGCCACCACTGTTATATAAACCAAATATTTCTCTCTGCAATCCAACCAGACTCCACTGGAGTTTGTTTGTGTTATTGTGCGACCTCTGTTTTAAAAGGTTAGTTCGGTTTCAACAAAGTCACACAATAACACAAATCAATCAAGGCAATGTAAAATGACTGTTTTTGCAAAGGGAGTCTGGTTGAGCAAGAGAGAGCAATATTTGGCATATATAACAGTTGTTTCTTGTCAGAAAAAGCTGTCTGATGGCAAGGTAGAGCTGTGAAAATATTCCATTCCAAATACATTTTGATGCTGGCCCTGTCCACAGGGACTCCTCTTTGCTTCTCCAAATGACCAGCATCTACTGTGGGTGATACACTAACTATTGCTAAGGACCTCATAGGCTTACAACCCCACCACCTGTCATTTTTCTTTTTCTCTGAACAAATGTGCAGTAATGAATTCTGACTTAGTTAGACACTATGAGGGCAGAAAAAAGTGGTGGAATGAAATTAAAAAAGAGGGAGAGATAACAGAAGAGAGACTGGAGGGGGCCTTCATTCCCATTGAGCGTGATCATCTTTTTTCATTTTAATATATATTAGTGCTTTGGTATCATCCCTTAGTTTGTGATGATTTTACCCCAAAATATCACTTCATTGCACTGATAAGAGTTTTACTTGACATTTAAGTGAATTCAGTATTTAACCTCACCTGAACCTCACCCCACTACCTTCCCTCTAGATATCTGTTCATTATCTACGATTTGTCTTTTTCTGCCAACTTCTCTTAATGTCAGAGACACTGTGTCATCTTTCACAGCTGTTAAAGGAGAGAAGTCAAGCAGCCAAAACTTAAGTCAGCATCACATTTTCACCTGCGGTGATGATGATCCGGCCATGACCAGGATTATTCATCATTATTCACTCTGTCTGACACTGCGATGACACAGTGAGACACTATTTGGGCTCATATTAAAGGTCTTACTTTTTACAGTTACATCACAGCCTTGTCAGGTTTAGTTTACGACACGAAGACCATTTGTTTTTCATAACCTGCTAATTTCTGTCCATGAGCTGCAGCACTTCCTATTCTGGACTGGACAGAAATTTAGGGAACAGCCTCTTCACAGATGTACAAACAGACCTGTGGGCAGTTTTTGCAATTACATAATAATGCTTCAGCCATTATTATGTAAAAGTAAAATGTGATGTTTTGTATGCCTCTGAATAAATCAATTCCCTGCTTCCCCCCTGCATTGCAGCCAAAACCAAAACAATTTAATAGGCTAAGTGAGGTAAAACTGATGAGAGGCTGCACTAAAACTGCTGCTGTGGATTGCCATGACTTTCATGATCACTCCGTCTAAGAACGATGTAAGACTCAAGTCTTGTGCTGTTGGCCTTTGAAGCAAGAACAAAGGTGAGATGGCTTTTCTCATTTCACATTCTTTGAATTATTATCTTTTTTAAGATTATTTTTTGAGCTTTTGCCTTTATTTTGAGAGGACAGCTGAAGATATGACAGGAAAGGGGGCAGAGAGGAGAAGACACACAGCAAATGGGCCGTAGGCGGGAATCGAATCAGCAGCTGCTGCAGGGGATTGACAGCCCCAGTACATGGTGTGCACGCTCCACCAACCGAGCTGCAGGGGTGCCCCCTCTTTGAGAATTTTGTTTTATCGTAATTTTCAGGGCTGGCTTCTGGTATACACACTACGTGTTTGACTAGGGCAACAACTGCTGCCTGCACTGCCCCAGCCGATTTTGCTGTTTGCTCATTGCTTTAGACACCAGTGTCTTTTGTTGAAATGCATATTGGGCATCAGTTGAAATGCAATGCACATAACCCGTGGTGGGTTAGAATTTCGAGCCTGTATGAACTGCTAGAAAACCATCGGGTTCAAGTGTTATAGAGAGAGCAAAAGAAAGAGAATACTCACATGGACGAGCACGAAAAATATGGACAATAGTGTCGATGGCATGATATAAACTTCCTTTGATCATGAAGCCTGACGTTACTGTGTTTTACACTGCTGACTGGAGTCTCTGTTAACAGTGACAAACAGACGTGTACAATCGTCCCCTCTACGTGCTGCTCTCAATGCGCTGTCCCTCTCTCTATCTATCTCAGCATCATTTCTAGAGGGGGTGCCTCGGTGTGGCACTGGCTATCCCTGAAATCTGGTTGGCCACTCCAAGTGCCACCCCGTTAGCCTCAAGTATGATTGGTTATCTGTCCAGTGAAAGGTTGGACCTTATTTTCAACCAACTTCCTGATGATATTTATAAATCTGCATTGTTTTCTTTTGTATGAAGCCTATTTTTAATTTTTTATAAGGTTAAATTACTTTATTGATCACTTTACAACACAGGTTAAATAATGAAATGTTAGTTGTAGTTCCCTTTATGCTACTTACAGAAACAAAAACAGGTAGAATGGAGGTACAATTTCTTTTTGAGGACTTAAAGAATAGAGTTTATCTTGCATTTGTGTGATGCCACTCTTGTTTAGTTATTGTTACGACTATTTAGCTTAACTAACTATTGATTTAACTTTAAGATACTTTAAAGTTTGCAATTACAGTAGATATGAGAAGCACAAATAAACATGTACATGTACATTTGTGTGCACGTGCACAAATCAGAGCCCCACTTGTGCAGCCACAGTCAAAAAAAGTGAGATTTGCAGGTACGTTTACATGCTGTTTACTGTTAGCAGTGCACTTTTCTGTGGTGAATTTATGATTGCTCATGTAACAAACTAAGGTGCAATTTCTGAAACTTAAGTTTCCATCATTTGCAATGATGATGAGATACAGAGAAATGCACAGTTTTAAAAAAAAGAGGACAATACTCTCTCAGCATGCTGAGATGAAGTAGTTTGAGATCATTGTCTTGAAATGTCGAGTTGAGTGTCGAGTGGGTTGTTGTTCAAAGCCTGTGACTCATGTTTACCAGGCTGCTGTCTGGCTGTTAGTCACTGTCACATTACTGATTTATGCAATATGGTTTTAAAATGAAGTGATTTGATTGGCTGTGTAGAAAGTTCTCCATCTGCATAGACGAAGCACTAATATTATTCTGATTCATTGAAAAGTACAGGGATACAAAAACATATAAATTTGTCTCTCCTCAAAGGTAAATACATGTGAATGCATGCTGAAGCAGACAAGTTTAATTTGACCACTAAAAATACTTAGAATTGTAGTACTGGATTATTAGCTTCAATCCAAAAAGGTATATTAGTCTTTATGCACCAGCAAAATTTATATCTATCAAACTTCAGTTGTTAGCTCCCAAACTAAATGTTATAGTAAGTGACAGGCATCTGTGCAGCATCACATAGGAAGTTAGAACAGAAGCTAACACAGCACGGCTCAGCACGGCATGGCTCTGGAAGGCAGCCTAATACCCCGCAGTCATGCAAAAGCTGTTGCCAGTTAGATCGAGTGAGAAATGTGTTTTTTAAATGATTACCATTCCATTATTCATTTAACCAGCATTCTGCACTTATTACACTTGTTGAATAATGTAAGCTGATAAATAATTTACCATGAGATAAAAATGGCTCCAGTTTTAACTGCGGGTTCACAATTAGCTGAGTGAGAGAAAGACCGAGTAACAGACAGCGGGAGAAGAGCAAAAGTGAGAAAGACCTTTGTTAGAAAATGAGCTAGTAAAATATGGATTTAACTACGCGAAATAATAAAAGTTGTGATTTAGGTTGGTTTTTAATGACAGTGACGGTGACAAAGTGAAAGAGAGAGAGAGGCTGAGAGAGAGCGAGGGAAGAAATCTGTATGAGGAGTCTTTCTGTTTTACTACTTACTTGCAAGATGAAGCTCACAGTTCATCATGTCAGCCTGTGCTGGCTGAAGTGCAGAGTAAAACAATACAGAGATTTCACTACTGATAAAACATTTCATCCATGTAGCCTATACATATTAGCATACATTCAGTTTTTTTTTTTTTTTTTGAAACATCACATTATGTTTTAGAGACACAGACTACGGCAAATTTGACCAGCCCATTCCCATTCCTAGATTGTCAAATATCAACGTTTTGTCAATACCTCTCCACATCTCATGCACACAGATAATAAGCTAAGCTACAACATGATAGAAAGGATGCAAAAGGCTACACACTAAAGGGTACCATGCACAGCTGTATGAGACAAGGGGCTTGAAAAAGGAATTTATGTTTGATTTTCTTTTTTAATTAAACTTAAAAAAAATAGCAAGATTTCATTAAAATGTAGCATAGAAGACAAAACAGTGCCACCACTTCAGGCATTGTGAAGGCATAAATTCAATTTGAAAATTGAAAACACAATGTAAAGATCTGGAGACTCTCTTTAAAGGGTTTGGTCAGTGCTGCCGCTACAAGTGCGTAGTGCACCAAGCACTGGAGGGGCCAACAAAACAGCCTCTCACAGCTCTAACTACTGACTCCACCAGGCTGCCTCTGTCTGCGTATGACATTACCATCTTTCATGGGCTGTAGCATGTTTAGTTTCATATGTAGTACTGGTCCTGGTCATGTATGAAACCAGACCTAAGACATCCATTGATACCAACCATGTCATGCTATCTTAGAAGGCTAAATAATACCCCAAATTTGGGATACATTTTGGTGAGGTAAAAACTGGCACAGTCATTTTGAAAGGCATCCCTTGACCTCTCACCTGAAGATATCTGAATAAAAATTGGCTCTGTTGGTACCCAAGATATGCCCACTTTAGGCTAATCCCATGGAGCTTTGGCCAAAAATCATGCCTAGCCTAAGTCATGAAGATTACTTTGTAATGTGAATGCCATATTTCTTGTGTTTAACTGATGATTGGCACAAAAGAGGACAAGAACATTGTCTTTATGATAACTTTCCAGAAAAAGTGTCTTGTATAAACGGTTGTGCAATGCGTTGGCATTTGAAAAGACTAACTACCTGAAGTAACACACCCCACAACACAGCTCCTTGCTTCTTTTTATTTTTTATGCAGAGCTATTTTTAGTCTGAAGGTCCAGTAAATGTGAGGCTGTTTGCCAAGTTTGTAAAATGCTACAGCCTCACAGTAACATTACAACAAGTCAGAGGACTCTGATTGGATACCTTGTTAACCAAATGAAGCAGCAGAGACACCGCAAATGCTGCAATGCACATGACAAGGACTCCGAAAATACAATATGGAAGTCTCAGAGTAACAAACCAAACAACGGTGGAAATTGATAGAACTGCAGTAAAATATGACCAGCAGTGATTCCTTCCAGAGAGAAACACACACATACTTGAAATATTTCACATACTCTCAACACTCATAACACTGCACAACAGCACCGTGATATTTTTAATATGGCCATGACCAAATCAGATCGATACTAAACGCAGAGAGGACACGTCATATTTCTCTGTCCATCCAGAATGACTCACGCAGCACAAACCTGCAGTCTTCTTAAACATGCTGTTGGCGATGCATGGCTCAAATCCAACAGTTAATGGCCAGGGAGCTAGAGGAAAGGATGTTTTACAGCCATCATCATTTCCCTTTAGCAGAAACACTTCCAATAGAAGTGCTTTGTCCTCGAGAGACATACTGTGTCCTCAGTCCAGTCTCATCAGATGACATACTATCCTTTCCTCAAATCAGGACTGCCTGGCTGAAAGTTGTAATGCACAAAAAAGAGCGCTGGAGAATTCCTAATTATCAAAGTGATCCCTTTTTGCAGGAACTATATCTACTCTGGGATTATATAAAATCAAGCAATCCTAACTGTGGACAAAAAGTGTGGATTTATTTGGCACCTTCTAGCTGTAGCTAGTAAATGTAAACCATCAGTCATAGAGTGACCTCTATGTACCAACACAATGTCGTTCAGAGAAATAGAAGAGTTTTACAAAGCACTAATGTCATGCTGGAGAGGCATTTAATCCGTGTTTCCCACCAACTTTTTCCATTTCAGGAAGGATAATGAAATTCACTGAACTCATCACTGCTGCAGATACATTTGTATAAGGTCAGGATTTTACGATTTACCCTTTCCCCGGAGTTTCAGAAATGTATTTAAAATCGTTTTCCATTACTGCCTCTGTTTCTCCAGACACGGAGAAGATTGGATCTTTGAGTAAAAAAAGATTCCTTTAAGTTCAAACACTACAGAGGTTGCTCTGCAGGTGGATCCACCACTTTGGTCCAGACTGAAATATCTCAGCAACTATTGAATGGATTGCCCTGAAGTTTTACATATTCATCATTCCCTGAGGAAGGAGGCTGGAGACTTTTGTGATCTTCCTGACTTCTATTTTAGCAGCAAAATCATAAAATAGATTTATTTTTGTACAGTTGTTTGTAGCAGTTTCAGAATGCACAGACATGTTATGTTATACTGCTGCAATTCGCATATGGAAACGCTCCAATAAATCCATATAAAGACAGCAGCTAAAACACACAAATGTTTTCATATGAGGCAGGTCAAGTCCCATCCATGCAAGACTCAACTCACGTCTGTGAAGGAGAACAGAGAGAAAGATGTTTCTAAAAGTCTCCTTCTTTTCAGCACACAGGACTTTTGTAGCATCTAACTGAATGGTCTGAAGTTTAGTTTCTCTCCTGTGCTGTTTGTGCTTACAGGTATTTGCCTTATTTTACTGTTTCATATTCGCTTTCAGTGATACAAGAATTGTGTAAAGTTATTGCAGATGAAAACCCAACATTTCCTGATTTTGCAACTTCATAATAAAAGCTTGTAACATACATATATGATAATGGGGACTTAAATTGAGAAGAAGTTACAGGAAATTATCTACCGTTTTACAGCTACTTGACTAAATACAACTGTGAATCAGTTAAAAAACACACCTTCAGGTAGCCTTGCTGTAATGCAAAGTCCAGCCATGCTAGCCTGGTGTGCCGAGTCAAATCGAGTCAACTCAAGCCAGCCCCTGTGTATGAAAAAGTGTCTCTCGTCTTTACATTGTTTTAGGAAATCCAGCTGCCATCTGAGCAGATGGGGAGAGGAGCTGCAAGGGTGCAGGCTGCAGGCAGGCAGAGAGTAGAAAAGGAAGGAGTTAGAATGGTGGAATAGTTAAAACTACAGTGAAAAGCAAAGCAGCAGACTAGTAGATAATGCCTGTAGTTAGGCCTGCATTGTCTTAAAGTACAAGACAGCTGTTTCTCTGGGGCGGCAATGCTGGAAGTAGGACAGTGGCGTGTAGTGGCATGGGGCAGTGCATCTGTGTGCATGAGTGCATGCCTGGCTGCTGTCAATATGGGGCTTGTACATATAGAAAATAGTAAGGCTGCCGGTTTGATGCCATTTGACGTCTAGGGCACTCTCAAATTTTGATCTTACCCAAGGACAAAATACACAAGTATTAATAAATGCCACAAAAGTTCTTAAATTGTTTTCATGAACAACTTAAGATATATAAGTGAGGCCTCATGTATTTTGTCATTTTATTATGAGGTCTGCCATGAAAAAAAATCCATGGCGCCCAGACAATGAAGCTAAATGACTTTGTTGATCCCTTCACTTTTAATCTGGTGCTACTATCAGGTCAAATTTTCACTTTGTCCAGATGTTTACTTTGTGACAAAAATACATGTAAAAGTGAGATTCCCTGTAGTTTTAGTTGTTTTTAGTGTTTTTTCAGCCCTAATTAACAAATATTCACATGCCAACATGTTAAACTAAGATGACTAGATGAGTTAACATGGCTAATATGAGCATGTTAGGATGCAGCTGTTAGCATTTAGCTCAGTACAACCTCTCAGAGCTGCTAGGATGGCAGTGGACTCTTATTCTTGTTACTTTACAGAACAGGATGAAAATTACAAATGATCTCCAATATTACTACAAATTTGTTTCATGTCTTTAGGTAATATCCCTGCAATGAGAACTGAGAGAGCGCTCATCAAACACTCATCTTTCTCTCTGTAGCAGATAGGATGAGAATGAACTTGTCTGACAAACTAATCTTCACTCCCAGCAGCAGAAGGGTGATCCTCAATAGCCTGTAAAGTCAGCTGGGATATCTCTCGCTCACACACACGTGCGCACACACACAAACCCACACAGTCCTCTAGCATAGCCACCGGGGCTAACTTTACAGGGAAGCTCTACCAGTGATGTCACGTTACATAAACTCCCTCAGCCTCCCTCCATTTTCTCTCCTCTGCAACTTGACTGCTTTTAACCCTTAAGTAATTCCTCAACACTCAGCTCTGATAGTTATCTCATCCTGCTGCAAAATCTTCCATGGGACTGTAAATCTGCCTTATTAAACATATCCTTCTGTCTTCACTAAAATATGGATGGAAATATGCTCTTCCTTCTAAATGCTTCCTTCCCGAAAAAACAGAGGCACGTAGTGAGAACCACAGAGGAGAGGTCTGAACATCTTTTCTCGGCAGTAACGCCAAGGCTTGTTTGACGAAGTGTAAAACCTTGACTTTAGAGTGTAAAGCCTTGACCTTACTGTGCACTGGTGTGTCAGAGTCATTGGTGAGTTCTACTATCCAATTTTGAAAGCCCATCAGTGAAATATGGAGGGTGGTGGGATAATTCCCCCGATAATACTCCCCTCTGTGTGAACAGAGCCTTGGAAAAAAAGAGAGTGGATGGAGGAAGATCAGGAATAGAGAGATGAAAAAGAAAAGAATGAATTGGGAAGATAACAAAAAGAGAGGTGGATACAGAGACAGATGAAGACAAATGTTTTTGTTGTGTAACTCCTGTGACGCTCCTCCTGTCTACATGTCTAAATAGTACTAGTCTCATCAGCACCGAAACAACTGCAACATTTTCACCAAAGGACCAAACTGAGTTAAGGCAGGAGTTATTCAGGACCCCTCTGGAATAAGCAGAGGATGCAAACGATGGGTTGTTGAAGCTGTATTAATTACTTTTGGCCACTTGGAGGCAGCACAAACTCTGCTAGATCTTTTTTTTGGTTTTTCATCGTGAATAGTACCTGATGCTTTTTTGATATCACGTCGATTGAGGTTGCAAACTGAGTCGATACTAAAAGGTGAAAACAATGCAAACCAGTGACTGGTCAGAGCAGGCTTGGTGAGTAATGGATTACATGTACTGTTATTATGTACTCAGAATACAAAATAAAGCTAACTGTATTCCATTACAGAAAGAAAGACATAATCAGATTACAGTTGCACTTAGTAAAAATGGTGGTTATTTATCAGGATTACAAAATACATTTTACAGTAAAAGATGATATACACATGACCTGGACTGGAATAAGATTATGGCAGGTATTTAAATGTGCATAATTACTGCTATTAATCTCAATGTGCATTTGTGCTTAACAAATGAAGGAATATCTGGACAAACAATTAAGTAATTAACAATGAACATAAAATGAGAGGTATCATTTAGTGTTGTTTAAAACCCCAACCACTTGATAGCAGTGCTGTTATCAATCATCACTGCTCTGATTGCATTAAAAATATCAGCTTTTCAAACTAAGATGGTGGTGTGCTCTTTATAGTATTACATTTTTCCTAAAATTAGATTTTAAAAAAGCCATAAATCACTTTGCTTATCGCAATATATCACAATACATTGAACTGTAACCCTTGTATTGTGATACTAAAATTGTATTGCCAGATTCTTTCCGACATACAGCCTGACATAAAACATTATATCACATTAATCAATTCCACTTGAGGTAATCCAAAAGACAGAGAGTAATCCAGTTAATTTACTTTAATATTGTGATACTTGGATTAGGTTACTGACTGCAGTGGAAAAACTGAAAAATTCTCCAAAATCCAGCAGACACAAAGCAACATTAGCCTTCAATAGGAGTCACGTTCACTCTCCTTCTAGCTTTATTCTGATCTCCACCAACTCTTGACAAAACCATCTCTTTAGCTGCTAAATGTTCCACTGTAATCTCCAGCTAGTTGGTGTGGACAGTTAGCATCGTGTGGGCTCACCACAGCGAGGCTGATGAGAGCTGTGACACTGAACCACAATGTTTTGGGCCGTAAAACCAAAACAGTGAACCTAAAGACACTAAAATGCTCGGTAGAGCTGAGAGGAACCACAGAGGTGGGTGATCGTTCTCTGTGGGTCTGTCACTACATGCCACAACGTTCACATTACACATAGTCATTAAATCAATTGTTAATTCAGAAATATGTTTTAACAGGAGTACTGATAAAGTCAGTAGAGCTGAAGGATTCCATTTAATTATATGAAGATGTTGCTGGCTAACTATTATATTTTGTTTTTATTTTATTTATATACCTGCTTTTAATTAAGGTATTATTACACTATTATTTGTACCTCTCTTGAGATTGATCATTGTTTTTATATTCAGTGAAACTGCTGTCGTTTTTCTGTGTTCCTGTTTAATATTAATATTTTATTCATGCATTTATTCTTCCATCGAGCATCTCCAATGAAACAGGTGGGAGTTCAGAGCCTTGCTTTGAGGCACCTGTGTATTAGAAAATATTTTCTAAATATGTTTGACCCTCTCATAGTAAACAGTGTAATGAGTAAGCGCTGGCCTGCAGAGGAAACCACACCGAGGAGACTGAGCAGGCTGATAAAAGTGGAATCGTGCAGAGCTGACGGCATCGCAGCCGAACATAAAAGTTAGTTTGAACTGCTGTAACTTTAATTCTCTTTGACATGGAGAGATGTAGCTGTGAGCCACACCATGTACATTACAATTAAGATCAGTGAACCACAACCACCATAAAATAATCTTGCTATTCTCTCGCTGTCTGTCTGTCTGTCTGTTAGCCTGGCTGGAAGCGCTGGTTTGCCACAGTCGAGGTCAGGGACACTGAAAGGTCAATGGACCACCAGCAAAATTCTCAGACAATAGAGACCAGAATTGTGCTTTTATCAACAAGGAGATCTGGACAAGATCAGTGTGAATTACACATTTTTTTATGAGGTACAAAAGCATAATGAAGAAAAGCAGCACGTCTTGGCAGAATCACCTGCCTGTGTTGCCAAATTTACAAATGTGCTGAGCTTATGTCACTTTTTCTTGTTATTTCTGGGTTTCAGTCTGATTCATGGCTTTTTGCTGGAAGTGTCGCCCTCTCTGCAAGAGTAATTTAAAACATTTATTTACAAGGAAAAGGTTGACTGAGCATGTTCCTTTTCGGCAAATGACCTGCTTCGTATTCACAACGATCCTCAGCTTTTAATCAGGGAGCCGCAGAGAACACCCACTGTTTTACAATGTTTAGATTTAATCTGATTTATCAAGTGGAAAAAAAACGTATGACAAAAGCAGTTCATGAACATTTGGCAGCAGATCCCTCATGACAATGTTATTTAACAGATATTTGCCCTCAGCAGAAGTCCTTGTCCTTCGTTTATGATGGTAACACATTAAATGATAAATACCATCACACTCCACTTATGTACTTCAATGTTTATTTGAAGGAAGAATGAGCTTAATGTTGCAATAGATTCAAACTGCAGTTCAAAGAGTTTGCAGCAGCAACCTTCTACTCTGGT